>NC_135323.1:37690798-37695798 GCF_048772815.1 Callospermophilus lateralis
GGAAAACAACAGAAAAAAGGGGGAAAGCAGTGTTTCTAGAGCCGATCACCTGATTTGTTGTGTGTGTCGTTGCCTGAGCAAGCGGGCGCCGGCCAGCAAAGCGCATCTCCCGGCCGCCGCCGCCCTCAGTCCATGTCCACCTCCTCGCCATCCGGCGGGCTGGGTACAACCGCTGCGCCAGTCTCTGCGGCGCCGCAGGTGGCCGGCTCCCCAGCGGGGCTGGGAGCCCGCGGGCCAGGCCCAGGCGACGTCGCCAGCGGCGGGGGCGGCGGGGCCGTGGGGCAGGTGGTCCCCGCGTCCGCGCAGTCCCCGGAACCGCCCTCGGTCGTCGCAGCCGAGGCTAGGTCCCGGAACGCCGCAGGAGCCTGGGCCCCGGGAGAGGCGACGGCGTCGGGGCTTCGGCGCGCAAAGGCCGAGTCCGGGGCGCCGCCGGGCCCAGAGAAGGCCCCGAAGCTGGCCTGAGCCGGCGGCGCGGGCGGCGCTGCAGGCGCGGGCGGCGCGTCCTTGGGCACCAGCTCGGGGCCCGCACCGCCTTTAAGCGCGGCCTGCGGCACTAGGAAGCCGAGCGGTTGCGTGATGGGGTAGAGCAGGAAGTGGCCCTTGCCGATGAGGGTCCGCGGCGCGCACGGCAGCCCGGGCGCGAAGTCTAGCCCCGCAGCCGCCGCAGTGCTGGTGGGGGCGGCTTTCCGGCGCGGCGGCGAGTCAGACAGCAGGCTCTCCACGCTGAACGGGCTTGCCTTGGGCAGGCCTGCGGCGCCGCGCTCCGCAGACGCCGGCGCCCCGGGTCCGCACGAGGCCGCGTCCTTGTCTGCAGGGCGGCCTAGCCTCGGCTGCGGGCCGGTGCCGCTTCTTTGGCTCGGGTAGAAGGCAGGGTCGCAGGTGCCGGGCGCAGGAGGTTCGCCAGGAGGTGCGGGCACGGAACCTGCGGCGCCAGAGGCGTGTGCGCCAGGGCCCTTGGCTGCGGCGGCGGGCGGCGGCGGCTCGGGAGGCTCCGGGGACAGGCCGCCGCCGCCGCTGTCGCTGTCGGAGCTGGGAGCGCTGTGCAGGGACAGGCCGCCGGGCGAGTGCAGGTGGCGGCTCTGGCTCTTGAGCAGCTTCTTCTCGTGCTTGCGCTTCTTCTTCTCCATCTTCTCCAGTTCTTTGCGCGCGATCTCCTCGGGGTCCATGGGCTCGCCGCTGCACGTGGTCGGGTGCGAGTTGTGCGCGGGCCGCCCGGGGCCCTTCTTGGTGTTCTCCTTTTTCCTCCACTTGGCCCGGCGGTTTTGGAACCAGACCTAGAGCAGCCGAACAAGGGAAAGGAAGGCAAAATCAGGCGGCAAGCCCGCCGCTGGGGCTCTGGGCCTATCATTCCCTAGACAGGCCTGCACCACCTCGGCTCAGGCCAAGAGAGCGGGATCCAGGCCATGATCCCTGCCGGCCCTGGACTGGATTTTGACACTCGGACTGCAGCTTCCAGCAACCACTTTTTCCACCCGGAAGGAGCGCAGATGGGGCCTCCCAGCCAGCTTCCCGCTCTGGCGTCTCACCTCTGGGGTCTGGAGCTGCCCTTCCTCAAGCTGGGCCGGTGGGGCCCAGGACCGAACGGTGCGGGTTCCTGGTCTCCTGGCAGAGAGCAGGGCCCCTCCGTGCCCTTCCTGGCTTCTCACAGCTCCAGTTCTAAGCAGCGGCCCAGACTGGCGATGACCATTCTGCGGCTGAACCGCTTCTGTGGGCGGGCAGCCTTCCACACCTGTCTTCGGACCCCTGGAGACTGTGTCAAAGCCCAGATTTCCGAGTCTCCCATGAAGGGAAATCTGGATGCTTCTTCCTCAGGAGGGCCTAGAAAGCCGAACTTGAATGGACATTCTACCACCTTCTCCCCCGTCAAAGCTACTGCCCGTGCTTCTTTCTGGGAGGTCTGGACCAGGGACCAACAGAGCTTTCCCAACTTGTTGTGTTTGGTCTAGGCCATGGGGGAAGGCAAGATGGGAGGTAAGAGGCTGGCCTCCCAGGCCCCCAAAGAAGTCAGGTCTCATCCTGCCTCTTTGGAGCTCCCTGCAAGGTCTTGTCCCAGGGAGCCACATAGGACTCCAGAGCAACAGCAGCCCTAGACCCTTATTGCACAACCCACCACTACACAAAGTCAAATCCCGGCTGAGTAGACAGAGCTTTGGGCAGCACTACCCACCCCTAGAGAGCGCGATAATTCAAATTCTTTGTTGTGGCCACATAGAGATTCCACACAATAGCAGACCGGGCCTGGTCACTGGGAGCCTTGTCCATGCAGAGGTCCCAGGCATTAAAGCAAAACCATCAACAGCCTTCCCCCCCCCCTCTTTTTTCTTTTAACTTCTTTTTATGGTGCAAATTCCAGGCTGCCCCTGCCACCAAGAATTACTCATCATCGTATGAGGGGAGAAATAAAGGGATCTTGACTTCACTTACAACACTTTAGAACAAATTGGATAAAAGGATTTCCAAACAGAAGAGGTCATCAGCAGAGGCCCAAGCACAAAACCAAAAGACCTTTTTAAGCAAAACTATTGGTGCTAAACAGGCATTCTGCCAGCATCTGCCTCAAAGCCAGGTGCCCACAGTACCAAACTCGTCTCACCAAACCCAGGAAAAGGAGGTTTCTATACTCCAAAGAAGCATTTAGTTATGCATAGATCATTTTGAATTTTAATGTACCAAATGACTCTGTATTTTAAAAAAGAATATCTCTGGCTGACTTCGATTGAAATCAAGTAACTGAAGATAGGAGAAAGAAAAAAAAGACGACAAACTCGGGAATATTAAAAATTCAGACTTTTTTTTTTTCTTCCCACTTTCTCATATGTATTAACCATTGAAGTTTTCCCCTCCCTTACCTCACCTTCCCCCTTCTACAAAGTGGGGAATAAATACAGGCTTTCATCTGAATATTTTACAGGCAAAAGACAAACAAACCCGTTTGCTCACGGATGGGAGACAGCCTCCCGCGAGAGCACGGAGCACCAGGGCCCAGCTTCTCCCTTTGAGTCTGCGCCCCGCCGGTGCCGCCTCACCCCAGCCAGGGAACCCATGGAGACCTCTTTTCACACGGGCCGAGCGAACCCACCACACCACTTCCCGGGTCGCACGCAGTCCCTGTTCCTGCTACTTCGGTGCTACGGCAGCCCTCTCAAGCTACCTAAGCTTTCACTAGTTACTCACCTCCCGTTGCGCAAGGGGTCCAGCCCCACTACTACCACACACGCCCCTACACCAGCAGGCGAGCGCGGAGCGGGCTCGTAGCCTGGGACAACATCCCGCCTCCTAGAACAAAGGCGCACAGCGCTTGCCGAGCACAGCGCCGGACCGCGGATCCGGGAGGGACGCGGGTCTTTACCTGAACTCGGGACTCCACCAGGTCTAAGCGCAGCGCCAGTGCCTCACGCATGAACACGTCAGGGTAGTGGCTCTCGTTGAACGCCTTCTCCAGCTCCTCTAGCTGCCAGCCAGTGAAGTTGGTGCGGGTACGCCGCCGCTTGCAGCCCGGGCTCTCCTTGTCTGGGTCCCCCGAGTCTGCGGGCACGCACAGGACGCCTCGAGGCTCAGCCACCGGCCCAGACCAGATCCCAACCCCATCTGCGCCCACTGGCCACGCAGATCGAGGGCGCACAGATAAGGTTGCGCCACCGGCCTGTCACCCAACTCCTCTGCAAAAAAGGCCCCCCTCCCCGCCCCCAACTGTCCTTCTCCCAGCCCGGAGCCTACCTGACAGTTTGAAGGGCTGGCTGTCGCCGCCAACCCCGCAGGCGGCCGGCAGCAGCGGCGTGGGGTTGACCACCGAGGCGGCCGCCGCTGCGCAGGAGCCACTGAGCAGGCCGTCGATGGAGAAGGGCACCGAGGCGGCGGCGGCGGCAGCGGCGGCTGACTGCAGCTGGTGGCCGGCCAGCTCGTACACGTGGTGGTGGCCCAGCGGGTAGGGGAAGCCCACCACGCCGCCCAGCGAGCCCCCGAACTGGGCATGCGGGTGCTCCAGGAGGCGGCCGTCCATCATCTCGCGCGGGGGGCCGGCGGTGCCGGCGGCGGGGCGCGGGGGCGCGGGCCGGGGCCGGGGCGGGCCAGCGGCGGGAGGCGCGGACGGCGGCGGCGGCGGAGACAGGCACCCGGAGCCCTACACATGCTTCGCCCGCACTCCGGCGCTTTACTTTATCAACATCAAGCTCCCGATAATTAGCCGCGGCCCGGGGAATTTGGGACCAATAAGAAGCGCTAATCGGCTCTGACGTCAGAGGCGTGCTGGGTGCAAGGAAACGTTTTCCATATCGATTGCTAATTATACCTGACATGCACCTCAATAAACAGTATCAGGAGCTGTCACAACAAGACGGGGGGGGGGGGCGGCAGGCGGGGAGGGAGGGGCGCCGCCCAGCGCGGGGCAGCGGCGCGCAGCGGCGGGGCAGGGCCCCTGGCGAGCCCCCCACTTCAGCCCCGGCCGGCCTGCGCCTCCCCCGCGCCGCTCCCGCCCCTCCGCAAATCACTAATAGATTTCCCTTTAAAACATTCACCGGCGTGTTGTGGGGATTTTTCACCAGAAATGCTGTACTCTCTGAACCTTTAAAGTGATGTTGCTCCAATTACAGAGAGACATTGAGCGGCAAATAGACTGATCCAATAATAGGGGATTCATCATCCGCTCTTTCCGAAACTGTCACATTGAATTTAAAACTACAAGGGCTTCTCATCGCCTCCTCTCTGGCTCCAGGAGGCGGCGAGAGGAGAAAGGAGTAGGAGGAGGAGGAAGGAGGAGAAGGAGGAGGAGGAGAGCAGAAGGAGGGCACTTCCAAAAGAGAGCGACTCCGGCAGAATGCAGCGCCCCAGTCAATAAAAAGGCATAATTAATGCCCTCTCTGATTGATCGGCAGTCGCCCCATCGGTAGACAGGCAGGGCAGTTGAGGGGGCACCCTGACCCCACCTTACCCCCACCCTGTGAAAGCTCCCATCCACAGGGCAGAGGAAGGAGGGGTGAAAGGAGGAAAGGAAAAGTAACTTT